>NW_027211704.1:33415000-33425000 GCF_022749685.1 Semicossyphus pulcher | reverse complement strand
TAACGGAGGACATCGAGCGTCCCTTCTCCTCCTGTTGCAGCAGCCTGCGGCCTCCTCTGACCAAACTTTAAATCAGTCTGAGTAAATCTGCTGCTTTGTGTTCCATGTTCTGGTTCAGAGTGAGGATGTGCTTAAAGATTTCAGTCAATGAACGACATTGAAAAATTAAACATTAACATTAAAGTAAAAAGGAGTCAGGTTGAAGCAATAGTCGATTGAAGTTCAGTTTGTTAAAGCCCCACTCCAGGGCAGTTTGGCATTTTTAGGATATTCCATTTCTTTATTAGGCATTTCTTAACAATGGTGTTAACTTACACTGTGTTTTAAATTTATTTTCAACCTTTAAAGTGATATCTGGAAGATTTTCATGTAAATAAATGTCTGTTAAGTCACTATCGATCGGTGATTGAGCCTATGGCCCACTGATGAAAGCCTTTGCATTTGCAGTATTACAGACTGGGTGTCTGTGGCGACTTTCGTGGTAAAAAATCACAAGCGGCGCCCAGTTAGTGACGCGTTTTCCATCAGCCAGCAGTGGTTGGTCTGCCAGAGAGGGTAGGCGGAGCTAAGCGGCTGCTTTTCCGCTCTCTGCAAGTGTTGCGAGTAAACAGTAATCTACTATGGCTGAACAAACAAAGAAAAGATGGATGACTACAGATACAACTTCAACTAGAAGTGAAAATCCAAGAAGAAGAAACAAACTCGACGCTCAGATGAAGCAAACAGTCTGAAAAGGAAAGCGACCGTCAGCCAGGAAAATCAAGAGTTACAACCGGAGCCAACCGTGGACGTCACACATGCAGCACTGTCTGGATATCTGGGAAGTGTGCTCCTGCAATTACAATTTATTGCCATTAGGGGGCTGAGATCTTTGAGATTATAACTTTAACAAACATAATTAGGAACAATTAAGTGTAAGTATTAGGTCAGATACAATAGAAAATGATTAGGTAGGAATAAATGAAAACACCAGAAGAAGAGAAAAGTCTAGAGATAAACCAACATACTAACAAACAAACAAACAAACAAACAAACTGGTGTATTATAGTCGCATTACAAATGTCTCGTTTTTACATAGAGTCAAAGCACATCTAACCGTGCAGGCCGAGCAGATGGGCTGAAGTCTTTAGGAGGTTTCCATGTTCTCAGAACAAAATCTCCCTTATTTCAAAGCATGTGTGTGCTGTTCCAGTTATAATATATAATAATATTTAATTCAAAACTGATTTAAACTAATCAATAGATCTTTGTTGGTTAAAGTTGAGCATGAAGCATTTCTTCACTATCCTGTATGATCTTATGATCTAGTTCTCTGTACTGTCAGTTTTCTTGCCAGTTAAGTCAGGCCCTTTTTATTTATTTATGTATTTTTTTGTATTCCCAGAAAACATGGAAAATTGACGCTGTATCTTTATTATAGCAACCAAGTGCTTATTGACAAGTGACTTAATGTTTTACATAAAATTTTAAGCTGTTGCTTAAATTGAATAATGAATGAATAATTACGACTAAAGTAGAAGCCGCAAGTCAAAGATCATCCTCCAAGTGAGTGCAGGGTCACTGTCATGACCTGACTTCACTACAGGATCTCAGTCAAAGTTCATGAACTTCATATGAGTGTTTCTGGGGGCTTGGCCTCACTGATTATGTACAAAAACACACATTTATAACTTTATGCACGTATTGTGGCGAAAGTAGATCATATTTTATGGATTACATTTTGTCTGGGTTTCCCCTCTGGTGTCCTCTATCTGCTCTGCCTGAGGTCTCTGTGTTTGCAGATGCATAGACTGTATCCTTGATCCTGTTAGCGAGTTAGCTTAGTAATTGCACAGACTGCAGGCTTGGAGCATAAAAAGGGTTTGTGAGTGATTCCACCTCCAGCACAGGAGCTTTGGACGACCAGTCAGAGGAGCTTTTCAAACCCATGGGGGCGGCCTGGGGTGGGACTTTAGAGTCACGTACCTTAAAGTCAAACTCCGCCTCTGTGAAGTTCTTGTGCAGAGCAGGAGACAGGTACTGAGCCGTGGTCAGGATGATGCTGCAGAGCGAGAACACACACACACACACACACACACACAACACACACACACACACACACACACACACAGTCATTGTTAATGTAGTTAAGCTCTGTGTGTGAGTCAGTGGTGCATGCCAACACTGTCCGATGTGTGTCCCGGCCTTTCTGTGCCTACTTGCTGGTGAGGAGCCTCATGATGTTCCAGTCTCGGGGGAAAATGCTGAGCTTCATCAGGTTTCTGAACACACACAAAATCTTCAACAGGAACTCCTGCAGAGAGTTCGAGAGGAGAAGAGGAGGAGGAGTTTGAGGGGACTTATGCAACACATCATTTCTTTACAGACACGATAGTAATGTGTTTCCATTACGAGTTGTGTTTCCGTACCTTGAGCTCCTCTTTGCTCTGGAAGTTCTCCATCAGGTGTTGGAAGTGGATATCTGTCATCTGTCGGAGGAGGGACAGGAGGCAGGACACGTACTCGCCCTGCCAATGGGAAACCAGGGGACAAGCATGTGAGCCAATCACAAGGAAGCAGTGAGTGAGTAATCAGAGATGACGACAGCAGGATAAAACAGGCTGTATCACAAACTGTTCCCGACCACTACAGAGTATCACTTCTGTAAAATCACAGTCACGGCTGAGGAGGGCAATAAATCAGTCTTCATGACCGGCGAAACATGGGAGGAATTTGCCTTCATGAGCAGCAACATGGACACTGATGGAAAGCTCTCATTCATTTTAACTTAATCTGAGAAAAAGACAAATCTTATAAATTCAGGATGGAGTAAAGGTTGCTTTACATTCCTAACTGCACATCTGGTCAATTTTAAAATGGTAATTGTTGAGTTTTTTAACCTGGGCTCTTTTCTACACATCTTCGGCTCTAAATGACAAATGCAACATGATACGCCAAATGACATACACTGAAAGTTCTTGTTGTTTCCACTGACAGGCTCAGAGTGTTCTTCTCAGTGTGACATTACAGAAAGGATCCCTGCAGAGATGGACCTTTTTGCTAAAGAGGAAGATGATTTTGTTTAACTAGAAACAGTTACGTCGCTCTCTTCAGAGCCACCAGACCCCTTCGACAAAAACAGTAATTCTACCTCACAGAACTCTGCAGCTGCTTGTTTACTGATCCATCCCTCAGTCTGTGTGTTACAAAAATATAACCTTCGTACTATAAACAGGGGCAGATCCACACTTTTTTTACTGGGGTGGCCCAAGGATTATATGGCCCAACTGAGGCGCTGGCTTATGCAGGGGTGACATGAAGTATGGCTGCGTTCGAAATGCCGAACTATATACTACATACTACATGCTATATACTGCATACTGCGTTGGGCGGTAGTCTGTAGTATGGAGGAGCTTTCAAATTCATTTTGCAGTATGCTACGCCAGGCGGAAGTAAACAATAAGCGTCGCTTCTTTAGCTATAGCGCCCCCTGATGCTGGAATGCTGCAGCTGTCCGTCACTTCAGCTGCCGCTGTGACGTTCCAGCGCTTTGCATTGTGGGATACAGTAGGCGAGGCAGATTGATCCGATGCATACTGGAGATTTTCTCAGAGTCAGTACGAAATCCGGGTATTTTTGGCAGACTGCACATTTAGCTTTTGTTTGCATACTGCAGACTACATTTAGGCCACATCAGGACGTACTGCTAGTGTAGAGTGGCATTTCAAACATAGCACGTGTCCATATACACGAATGAATATCATCTATCTCCACCAATCATATCTACTTTGACTTCTAACATTAGTATCTAAAACATGTTATATTCCTTTGTATAATCTTTAACTTTAAAAAGTCACACAACAACATATAAATCTTCTAAGTTTAATTATTTAAGGAGTCTAAGAGATGTTTGTCCAGAGTAACAATTTAAAGTACTAAAGGAAAAGCGCCACATTGAAATGCAGACAAAGCTACTAGCAGCCTGTTACATAAGTCCCGCCTCTGACAAGGGACATAGCCAATCATAGTTTAGGATTTGGGGGTGGCCAATCAGATTTCAAGGGGTCTCTGGATCCACCCCTGACTTTAAACACCGACGTGACACAAGAATCAAAACACAATAATCAATTGAGTCATCGTTAGCTGTCCAAACCCTGTGTGCTGTGTGCTGCATGACACAAAACAATGTCCATTGTCAATGGAGTCTGGAGGCTTTGCAGAGAGTGATGGAAAAAGGATCTTAACTCTGTAGGTCTGTCTCTGTAGGATCTTTTCCATAATATTCCAGGTTTCCATAAAGGGTTTAAAAATACAGGAATACTTTTTTATTCTCACTAAAAAGTCAGCTGAAGGATAAAGTTACTAAAGTTTATGATCTTAACAAAATAATGTTTACAAGGCCGCAAAATGGAACTTAAATTCTTTATCTTTGCTTTGTTATAAGAAGGTCAGAGGAAAGTAAATAGTAAAGCAGTAAAGCCTGGCTGTAGGGTTGATTTTAATTTCTATTAACGCTCTAAAAATACAGTAAAAAGCTTAAAATCATGTCGTGTGTAATCTGCACGTAAAACTTCGACCTATACTGAGAAAAGGACCTACATACAACTCAGCATCACCTCCACAACTAAGATACAAACAAATATACCGACATCAGGATGCAAGAACAAAAACGTTAATGAGAAATATTAAAGCCGTGCAGGGATGCAAAGAGAGGAGGAGGAGGAGGAGGAGGAGGAGGAGGAGGAGGAGGAGGAGGAGGATTAAGACAGAGGGATGTTTAATGAGGGAGAAAGTGAGACGGATGCAGGACGACAGACGGGTCAGTGACAGGATGGATGAACGGATGGAACAGGGAAGGGCAATATGCACATATTCATTAACTTTAATTGACCAAAGCATCATAATCTCACCCTGTTTACTCTGAATGAGTTAATAGATTTGTATGGGCAATTCGAAACTCACATTGTGACAGATTTTGTTAACTTGTTTTTGTCATTTTTAACATGTAAAATAGAGGTATTAAAGTATTGCCCGGCCCCTCAATAGAGAGAGAGATACACAGGGGATGGAGGAGGGGGCGGGTGAGGTTGAAGTAGTCGTATTGTTAGTTACTAACAGTGATCTCCGCGGTGCACTGCGGACAGCGTTGACCCCTTACCGCCTCCTGCGACTGGCTCTTGCTCATGATTGACAGCAGGGTCTGCAGGAGGACGTCCAGCAGGGACTCCACCATCATCTCCACCTCCTCCTGCACCGACGTGTCCTGCAGGAAGAGTTCAGAGAAGAAAAGGGCGTAAAGGGGAACGTTAAGGAAAGTGAAGGTGACAGTCAGGGGGGGAAAGAGCACGGGAGAGGGAGTGAAGGACAGTAAGTAAAGGGAACAACAGTGAAGCATGTTTTACATAAATGTCACAACGGGACACAGATTTGGGTTCGTCGTGCCCGGGTGCTCCGGCGGATCCCCACTGAAGCTTCCCCAAAACGCTGACTGCAAGAAGTTTGACCTCTCCAGTCCAGGCATTATTATCATCAATCTCACTCATCAACAAACTGTTAAATCGTTTCCTGTTGAAGGTGTGGTCCTTGCTAGTGAAATGCTACTTAATGTAAATCAACCCAGTGAAGATGTCCTGTAACAGACCAGGTGCAGGGAGTCGACACAAACCTCGTCGGGAAAACCTCTTACCTTTGTCCTATTTGCTCCATTATTGCAAATGTTCACACATTTCACTTGCAGTGGGAGAAATCAAGTAGGAACCTAAAAGACAAACTATTCCCTTCTTGGAGCCGTATAGTATTTAAGTATATATATATATATAGTTTTTATATATTCGTATTTGTGGATGCTTTAGGTTGTTTGTTTGCAGTATGTTAGCAGGAGGTGCAACAAGGGAGTACAGTTAACTGAGATGTTCCAAAGGGGACGTTTGCTTCAGACGCTCCAACAAAAATCGATACATCAAACGTCAACTCAGCACAAGATTCATACTGAGGGGGATTCACTAAGGATAAATTGCGCATCATTTGCCCCCGCCATCTGCTCCGTCTCAAGATCTGATTCAATTGCACTGATGCTCTTGTTTTGTGTCTGATTGTGAAGACGAGCCGTCTGCAGCTCCGCTCTCTGCTGCGCGGTGCTGCGCTCTCAGCTGAGCGCACACTGACGGAGCTCAGCTCCATGCACAGATGGATGATGAGCAGGGAGAGGAGGGGGCAGCTCTTGACAGACTCGACAGGTGTTCACTAGCTTAACTGTCTGTAACGCAGCTTCATTTTTTTAAACAACGTGCAACAGCAGCTCGTCCGTATAATAATCCCTGTCCTGTGTAACGGCTCCACATGTGGACAGAGTGTGCCCGTGTGCCGGCGTTGAGCCTCGTACAGCCCCAGACTGATTGATCTCCTGATTACAATACTAATGACAAAATACTGTATTATTTACAGACAAATACATTTTTTGATCTCACAAAAGGTTGAGTTGCTGTCCTGATCAGTGTAAACTCAGAGCGTGGCAGCCCTCATAAGGTGCGCTGCAGTTACCACCAGCTCTCTGCAGACGGTAATATTGTCACTCTAACTGCTCTGCGCTGTTAGCGCTGCTGTTTGTGAATTAGACTCCTTTTGCCACGAGGCGCATTTGCATAGAAAGGGACCAAATTTACCCGATGTTTGCATAGTCACTCAATACAAGCAGCTCCGGAGCGCAGAGACGCTGTTTGCTCTGCAGCACTTGTGTGTTTGGAGAATGAGGCAGCGTCACTTGTGTCATCTGAACAGGTTTAACGGGCGCAAAAGCTGCGCAATCCTTTAGTGAATTAGGCCCTGAATGTGCTAAATAGGAACTTTCATATTGTTAAGTGTAATAAACACTGATGCCTCTAGGGGGCACTACAGTTTGGTAAATATCTGGGGTTCATTTACTGATTAAAGAAACCTGTAAATCTGCTGCAGCTAAGATCTCATGTCAGACCATCCAAACAGCACAATGACAATGTATGTATGTATGTATGTATGTGTGTGTGTGTGTGTGTGTGTGTGCGTGTGCGTGTGTTACCAGTGAGCTGCTCTTGATAATAGAGAATATGGAGCTGAGTATTCCCGAGCAGATGAGCAGCTCTTTCTGCTGCCTCAGGTGGAGGTGGATGTGATGCAGGACAACAGGAAGCAGGATCCTCCGAGACTCTGAGGACACACACGCTCATAGTTAAGTTCTGTAGAGCTGATGCATTAACTGCTGGTTGAAAAAGGGAAAGTATTGGCTAAGTCTCAGAAGAGCCGTTTCCATACTAAAAAACATACTTTAAACTTTTCATCTGTATGATGTCACAAAGGATCATAAAATACAAGAGTGTCAAGGCCCACAGAGAACAGACGAACAAAAGTGTCTTTATATGGAAAGAAAAATGGGTTCATATTAATATATATCACTACTTACTACTATAAATCAGAGGAGAGACAATAGGTTGTGTGTATGTTGGAAGTCAAACCTTAGTACCTGGGAAAGAGAAGAGGCGGCTGTCGACTGTGCGCGCGATGGACTGCAGTTTGACCACGTCCATGGACTGTCCGATGTGCACCGTGGACGGCATGCTGCCCAGAGTGCCGCGCACAAACTCGGCCACCTCCTGCACCGTAAACATCTGCAGCAGTTCGTCGAAGATCGCCGGGAACGAGTTCAGCAGCGCGGCCTGAGGAGGACGAGGCAGAGGAGAGGGTGAGTGAGGAGGGCAGGAGAGCAGAGGAGGGAGGATGGGAAACAAGAAAGTTAAAGAGAAAGAAGGAGGGTTAATAATGTTAGTGTTTGAAGAGGAGAGAATGTGACCCTGACCGTATTAAACATCGGAGAAGAGAAGAGGTGAGTTAAAGTGCACACAGTGAAAAGCTGAACTACAAAATGCTCAGTAGAGTGAGGAACATTGTAATTAACAGAATGTCGGGTTACTTTACTAAACAGGCTCTAATGTTGTTCGGTTTTTGGTCCAAGCCTCCAGCATCAGGAGGAGACTCGTGTGGTTAGAAAACTGCAGTTTGTAATACAGCTGTTCACCAGTAGAAACGTTTGAAAGGCACAAAGGAGAGCAAACAAGGAACAACTCTTTCCGTGTGTTCATTAGCAGATAAGAAATCACAGCAGGGTGGAAAGTTAAGTGTTTGAGGAGAAGACACAACCTTAAGTTGTTAGAGGAAAAAGTTCAAACATGTGCAGTGAACGTGACTCGGGAAGTCTTGTTTTCTACGACCGCAATTTCAAACCCCATTGGTTGTCTTCTGATGACGATATATCCTCTGGGAGAGACAGACAACGTTTCAGGGCTTCCGGTGTAACCAGTAGTTAGCGATAAAGGACTTTTGCCACAGCGCCGCAACGAAGCTACGTGGTTATGCCGTCATTGCCATTTTACAATGGACCAAGCAACAATGGTGTAAAGCCGCGGCGCTCTGGCTTTGCAGAAGCAAAACGTGCGCGAGGTGTAAACAAACGGTGTGTGATTCACATACACACACAGCGCTGTTCCGCCCTGCCGGCTGTGCTGTGTACACTGACGCCGTTTCGCCGCTGTTACTACCTGCAATGCTAGCTCAGAGGCGGAACGACTCCAGCCAACTATTCTGCCTCTGTGTGTTTTACATAGAAGACCATGCGTATTAATCCGGCATTGAACTGGCAGTTTAAGAAGGGCTATGGTTTACAGTCGGACGAGCAACTTGAGATGCAAGAATGGAGTTGGAGAGAGGCGACGTCTTAGAACAGACTGTTAGCTGAATGTGCATATGGATGTGTGTTTATAGACATTAATGAAAAGCTAAAATGTGGTCAGATGACGGCTGAGATTATGGTGGTACTACTGCGGGTTGTGTTCTGCCCCTTTAACTCTCCACGCTGACTGTTTTTCCTGCATACACTGAAGCCTGCTGATACGTGATTGGTCAACACTACTCGGACTACAAATGGAAACCAACAGATGCTTCTGTTTTCAGCTAAACTTTTAGAGTCCTCGTCTTGGTGCATGGATCTAAAGGTCTTGTTAGCTCATAACCTCACAGACAGAGAGAAGTGCTTTTCATGTGTGTTATTTTCCACATGTGAGGGTTTCTTCTCTTCAGGGTTCGATAGGAGGAAGATGTTTCTGAGGGGGAGGAAATAAAAAGGAAAAACATGTTCTGATTCAGAGTGTTTGCAGTTTAAGGGCTGTGATATGGAACAGGATTGCACAATAACGGAGGTGAGACATCAGCAGTCAGGACTGTGAGCAGGTGTGTGTGAGGCAGTCGAGCAGGGTCACAGGAGTGTGTGTGGAGGAGTGTGTGTGACGTTAGGCACACAAACGTCTGAACAGGTGAGTTAGGACTCTGGGCTTCACACAGGGAGCGGGGTGTTTGAAACCACACGGTTACTTACTGACAGCGGCCGCAGAGCGTTGGAGCTCCAGGCCTGCGAGCAGTTGGCCTGCCCGCCGCCAGGAGCCTGTCCCGGGGCGGGGGGCGGGGCTTGGCCCGGGGCGGGGGCTAGTGCTAAGGAAGCGGCAGGCCCGACACCGGGGCCGGGGGCCTGATTTGGGCCTGGACAAGGCTGGGAGCCCTGTGGTGTTTGGGTGTGGAGGGGGAGGCCCAGGAGGAATAACAGGGACCCAGAGGATGGAGCAAAGCATTGTGGGAGATTGAAAAAGGATTGTGAGGTAAGGAAGCAAGGAAAGGCCGAGGTACAAGAGAGATAAAGAGATCAGATCGAAGCAACTAAAAGGAGACGGGAATCTAATGAAGAAACTATAAGCAGATATAATTACATCATGGGATTAGCTGGAAAACAAGAGCATCGTCTAAACTACAAAGACACTGCAGCAACATTTCAGCTGTTAAAAAAGGATCCGTTTCACATCTGATGCTTCTATAAAACCATTAAAGAATTAAAGACAGGACCTAAAACAAAACAAGTCTCAGAAGGCTCCATGTTGTGTGTGTGTGTGTCCTCACCTGGGTGAAGATGAGGGTCTCTGAGTTGCGGCTGTCGAGGCTGAGGACG